>NC_056739.1:1741286700-1741311700 GCF_019279795.1 Protopterus annectens | reverse complement strand
TATGATGTAACCCAGGCTGATCCTGTAATTGGTCATTGGTGATCTGTGCTTTACCCTGGTAAGCAAATTAAAATAAATAAACAGCTTCAACCCTTTGCATGTCTTTTTTTTCAGTCATGTCATGTCATAAGGACCCTTTCTTCACAGTACATGAGGGGTATGTCCTACAATGCCTTTAAGCAGTAGCTAACTGCTTCGGCACTATTTTTGAGGGCTTTTCAGTCAGGTTCACATGTAGGCCCTGCCCTAACTTCTCCTGACTCTGCTGTCCTGGGAACTACTATCAGCAGCTTAACCCTTTCAGGTATCTTAACCAATTCACTGTGTCACATCACTTTCTACCCATCTTAGATGCTGGGGTTGTGAGCACATCTGCTCCAGTCATCCTGCAACCGTCTGATCTGAAGTAGGATATTCATTTGTCTGCAACCTGTGGGGTTATGGATCCGATATCGGATCCGAACCGGCATGGTTTTCCAGCTATGGATCCAAGCTTCAGCTCCTCCCTCACCCCCATAATGCCCTGCTCTACCCTCATGATGACCTCAGATCTAGTTTGACTGGCTACTGGTTGGGGGCTCTCAGCTTCAGCTAAGCTATTATACCTTTCAGAAAAAAATAAAAAAAATTTTTTTTTTTTTTGAAAGTTTAGTGAAGGTTTGTTATGGTTGTATTTAACATAAGTGTATTTTGACTTTTATATTTTATTAATTAAGTTTTGTTAGTAGAGTGTGTGTGTGGGTGTAGGCCTGTGTGTCCTTTTTGTGTTACTTTTTTTTTTTTAGTTTTTTTAGCTGTAGTGGCTTTATTATTAAATCTATTTTAATGCTCATCTCGGCCATAAATAAAGCTTGCTGGCCGCCAGCTCTCACTGTTGATGGTCTCGGTGTTGTGTTACTCACGGTTGTTCCGAGTTGTTTGATTTGTTCCATTTTTGGCACTGAGGAAGCCAGGGTCCAAGCTGGAAGGCCCGGGTCCAAGCTGGCCAGACCTGGTCTTTACCGCCAGACTCGCTTCGGCTCCTCGCTCACAGTCGTCTGTAGCTACAGTTGTTCTCCTGGCCTCCTGTGTCAAACTCCAGCTTCTGGAGGAGAGGGAGAAGAGATGGCTGGAGGAAGCTTCATGGCAAAACAGACCTCGGCGGCGGGCCGCCAGCAAGCTTCTCAGCCATCCGCTGGCTCCCATCCGTCTCCCAGCTCGGCTCCGGTCCCTGCCTCCTTCTCGCTGTCCTGAGGAGGAGGGCCGATCTCCGTCAGGAAGGAGACCGAGGCCAGCAGGGAGGCACTCTTAGCACCTTCCGAATCTACCCATAGCCACTGCCCTTAACCGCTGCGGTTTCTGATGCTGATCTGGACAGGATGAGAGAGACAGATGGGAGATGCTCTTGCAGAGGAGTGTCTGGAGTTCCTTCCTCCCGGGAGCTATTGCTGCTTCTTTAAGCCTGTATCCTTTCTCCCGCAGCTGAAACCGTCGAGCCGGGCGGAGCAGCCGGGTGAGTGGGTGCCCCGGCCGCCGTATCCGGCCCTGATCTCGGTGCCGTCCGGACGGACCGACTCGAGCCTGGATCGAGCCGACCTTCGGGCGGAGCCTGCTCGCCCGGCCGTCTGTGTATCCGGGCGCACTGTCGCCGGATCCGCACTGTCCTTGCCCGGCTCGATCACTCGCCGGATCGGAGGGACGATTCGGAGGGACGATTTGAGTGGGGCCAGCTCCCTGACTTGGATGTTTGGGATTCCTGGGCTCTGTTGAGGCCCTGTTGGACCCCGGCACTTCGGCTCCGTCCAGCTCCCTCTGCACTCGCCCGGCTACCATCCGGCACTGGCCCAGCCCGTTTCTGTGCCCCAAGTTGCTCCTGCCCTGCAAATTGCTCTGCCTACTAGAGGCGACAGCCCCAGAGGAGTCCCCTCGCAGGTTATCACGATAAAGGTCTCTCACAGAGCCACGGACTTCGAGAGGCCACTCCCACGGGGAGGCTCCCCGCGGTCACTTCCTTTGAGGGATCTGCTTCCTTCCAGATAAGGGGGTCCTCCTCCCCAGGGGGGAGCTGCAAGTCTTCCTCTCCTCGAGTCCGTGTTCTTGGAGAACGTCCCCGGGCCCCCGTCTATCTCTAGGTGTCCCTCTGCCCCCCCCTGGTGGTGGTTAACCCCGAAAGCGGGCACCAACCGGACACCCGTGGAAATTCCCATCTCTATAGGATCAATAGACCAGCCATCCGACCATCCCCCCATCCGAGTAGATGCGGTAGAGACCAGGTTAATGGGAGACCACAATATTTTAGGCGGCTGAGGAGAAAGAGGTGGCTCAGGACCGTCCCTCAGTCCACCCCACGAGAGGAGAGAGCTTGGAATCGGATGTTCAGAAGTTGGCGACCTTCTCCGTAAAGAAGCTGAAAGCTTTAACTGTACTATGTTAGGATGCAGCTTGATATTAAGGAATCGCTGCAAGCTGCTATTATTGGAGTGAGTGATCATTTGGAGGACCCAGTTGTTAGGGCCACCCTTAGGTCCCTCACAGAAAATACACCTGTCTGACTACACTCCCGGCTGCTAGGCCCGGGCGGGGGACAGGACTGGAGGACAGGGTCACTGCTGGGCGTCAGGCCTGGCTTTCACACGCCAGCTAAAGTCTTAACGGCTTGCTTGCGGCGTTCCTGAGTTGTTTGGCAAGACCTTGGATTCGCTCGGCAGCTGACCAGCGAGGAGGAGGGCGGGGCGCGAAAGACGTCGAATGGCTCGGAATCCGCTTCTCCCTATTCTAGGACAAGGGGTCAGAAAGAAGATGAACAAAGTTTCGAAAGCAGCAGTCAAGTCCCCCTCAATCAACCAGTCCTCCCCTGGCAGAGGAGGGGGAGGGGGGGAGGCGCCGCCAGAGGAGGCAGAGGGCCCCCAGAAACTTGGGTCAGGAACTGAGCCTTGAACGGACCACGAGCAGCACCCTGAGGCTCCTACTCTGGCTCTCTCTGGGGAGGCAGTCGGGACCCCGGGGCACCTAGCTGCGCGCTTGCTCCGGACAGCTGGGTTCTGGGTTCTCCAAATCATATATCATATATTCCTTTCCTTTCCTTCACCTTTCCCTCCCAGGCGTCCTCCCCGGTCAGCCACCCGTCAACGGAGGGGAGATTCAGCATCTGCAGACCAAAGGAGCCATCCAGCCCATTCCCCAGACCAGCCCCCATCCCAGACTCAGATTTTTTGGTGCCAAATACTTTAGCTAGACCAATCTGCCAATACTAGACCAGAATCTGGCAGTCCCCAAAGAACTGGCAGAATGGTCACTCTGCAATCTATTCTCGAATGGTCTGGAGAAAATCCTCGTGCTGCTTCTGGATAGTCTCACCAACTGGCTCGGGGATACATCCTGATGGACAGAGGCTCAGGAGGTTCTGCCGGCTTTCAGTGGTGCAGATCTTTCTCCAGTTCGCAGTCTCACCAGTTTCCCTCAGTTCAGCCTACTTCCGTTGGCCAAAGTACTCACCAAAGTAAGCGGCCCACCTGCAGACCAAGGGGCCCAGGTCTGAGCCTCTTCCCCCACTCTGGCTTCTTACACTACAACTGGGGGCCTACTTCTCTCTTCCTTGAGACTTTCTCTTCCATTCACTCCCCTTTCTGGAGCATCACAATAAATACAAAAAGCATTCCCTGGCCCACAGCTCTATTTCCAGATATAGGGGGGGCCAGAGACACTAGAGTCCACCGAGCCTTCCTAGTTCGGGACAGAGTTCCTCCTGGCGCAGATTCAGGTGGGCCCATCTCTCCAGTCAAGTTCTGTTCCAGCGCAGTTGGTCCTGAGGGCCCCAGCGCAGGAGGCCCCGGCTACTCTTACTTCTTCCTCTTGCCAGGCTCAATATCGCATTCTACTTCTCCTTCTCTTAGTACAGTGGTCATACCTTGCTCTCCCCATGCATCATCCCCCATAGGTCATAGCATAGCTGCAAGCCTCGTGGGTGGCTCCACTCCCCGGGCTCCACTCCAGGCCGCCCATTTTGTGCTTCTCTTTGTGCCGCCCGCGGTGACCACGCGGGCGCACGCCAGCCTCGGGTGGGGGGTGCCGGCCGGGCCGACAGTCCAAGGCGATGGAGCGGAGCAGAGTACTGAAGCATCAATGTTCTAGGGAGAGGGAGAGCAGTGCCTTTAGCGTCTAATAGCACTTCAGGACTTTCTTTCCTTAGGAACAATTGCGATTCAATGGGACAACATGTCTGGACTGACCCCTTACAACAACAAGGGAAACAGGTCTTAGGTCTTACCCTCTTTGTATAGAGAGAGTGAGGGAATGGTACCACGGGGTTGGAAGATCAACGGGGCCCAGGTTTGACATTCGAGGTCGGTCCAACATCCTGGCCTCAAAGCTCAGTCGCAGCATTCTGACCCTTGCGCCTGTGTCTCAAAATTCATATATGCCCGACTTCTCCCTCAAAGTTCTTCAGAATTCAGTTTTCGAATTGCCTATTACCTCCTCCGAATTACTCAAGACTGACTCTGGTGCATGCTTGGCCACCCTGTCTTCTGCTTGCCTGCATGCCCTTGCCATGCTTCACCACCGTCCATCTGATGCCTCATCCCATGGGTTGCAGAATGATTCTCATTGCTCTCTTCTGGGGGTTGCAGATGGTTCTGTAGTTCCTCATTCTCCTAGACAGCCATCCTTGGTGGATTCTAAAGGTCTCACTCTGATATCCCGGCCATCCTGCCTTCCTACTCCGAACCTCCTAAACCTCCATCCCACATTCCTACTCGAACCCCACTCTTGATAAGCTGACGGTATTTCTTCACCTCCACTCTCTATTTAGGACACTGGCGGCTCATAAACCATTAGGCTCAGTTTACGAAGTTCCACAAACCATCCACTAGAAAGTGGGGCGGGCAGCAAAGAGCCTGCATCTGGGCGCGTCGGCCTCCCCTTTAGTGCCTGACTCCCTTTCCACTTTCTTTACTTTTGGTGCTCACGAAGTTCCTTTTAAGCAGTTCCAGCCAGCGACATTTCTCACTATCATTCACCATGAACACCTAATCCTCTTATCTTGCTCCAAATTGTGTCTCAATTCTCTTAAAGAGTACCAAATTTCTCATTTCCCTATAAAACTTGCAGTTCAAAGCACCCTCTTTTAAACAGTCCTCCTCCCTTAGGACCTTTCTTTTCGTCCCAGCTGACTCGGTGGATCCTTTTCTCTTGTCCGGCTACTTCTGAAGGTGGCAGCCATTACATCAGCCTAGAAAGTTTCGTTCCATTCTAAGCTTTATCAGCTAAACCTCCTTACTTGAACTTTCAGCTCATTGGCCTTCTAGGATTTTCTCTGAATGACCCTCTTCCTAAATAAACAATCCGAGCAAACCCTTATCAATCCATTAAATCGCTTCTTTCTTCCTAATCAAGAAACAAGGTTCTCTATAGCTACATGGGTTTGCAATACATACAACTTACTAATTATCTGAGGAAGGCAGCTGGTCATAGGCAATCCCGATAACTGGTCAGGCTCCCTTTTGCAAATCCTCAATTTTGGGGATTCCAATTTTCCAATTCAAAATTGTCCGTAGCCAAACTTTCTTCTTTCTATATAAATCAAGCTTCATTGCCCTTTGGTTCAACGTTCATGCCCATTTAGCCGCAGTGTATCTTGTTCCCGATTCAAGGTCAGCCCAGGCGCTGGCCTGATATTCTGAGGATTCCTTCAAGGCTTCATTGATTATGTTTATGCAGCTTCAAGTTGGATCTTGCATCTAGGGTAGAGTTCCATCTTGGCTCAGGTGTGCTCGGAATATCCTTCCATGATGGTCCCTTCTTATTCTTTCCTGCATATTCCTTGATGCAGACAAATAGGGTATTGTTCTCAGATTTAGAAGTTATCCCTCCACCATAGCGTTCCATCTCAGTTACTGTATTCATTGTCCATCACCAATATCCACCTTCCACCTTCAGCATCCATATTCCCTTTCCTGCATATTCCTATCATCCCTTTTTGGGGTATTGTTGCTTTGGCTTAGCTTTTGCCGATTTTCATGATTCCGGCAGGCATACAGGAGGGAGGGAGGCTGAGAGGAGGGGATCCATAGCTGGAAATGTGAGCGGTTTGGATCGATGTCGGGATTCATAACTGAGTTGCAGACAAATGAATACACCTACTCAGATGGAACGTTATGGTGAGTACATAAATCTACACCATGAACAACCAAACCAGGAACCTCCTTCCTGTCCCTAACCAAGCTCACTGTCTCAAAGTCAGTACATAGTTTTCATGGTCTATTTTGCCAGGACAATTTTGGCCTGAAGTAGCTTTTAAACTACTTGTTACCACTTCTTTTTGCACTTGTATCTAGTACACTTGTGGACCCTTAGCTGGTGTAATTATTTCTCCATTCTTCTGACACAGTTCTACTATGTGTAGTTTGGCTGCTGTACACCTTTCCTATGCATACTTTTACTGGTACTTATGAGATCGCACATAAAACAATCTTTTATAGCATTATGCACAGACCAAAACATACTGTTCATAGTAGTCTTCACAGAATCATGCAGTTTGGGACATT
The DNA here is from genome assembly GCF_019279795.1 of Protopterus annectens. Lineage (NCBI taxonomy): Eukaryota > Metazoa > Chordata > Ceratodontiformes > Protopteridae > Protopterus > Protopterus annectens. The sequence goes on along the minus strand of NC_056739.1, from coordinate 1,741,305,176 downwards.
ATTTTGTAGGTGACTGAACTGATATCGTGCACATTTAATTTTACACAGTTTGTTTACAATCCAACTTAGTTTAGTATTTTACAGTTTCTCCATTTTTTTTCTCTTAAGAATATTAGTTACTTGTTCATAACTTTTGATCCTCTGGTGCATTTCTTGCATGTGTTCTATTGTTTTATTTTAACCTTCCGATTCTTTGTGGGCTGATATCTTTACTTGTTGGGTCTCTCTCTGACAACAGTGCTTTTCCTGCTGTTGACCATGACCATAAATTATCCATTTATCCAATCTTCCTTTCTAGAAGCTGCACTTATTTTTCTTGCTTTCAGCATAGGTTTCAATGGGGCAACACTATTGAGACCTGGTGGACCGTTGGCTCTCAAGTTGGTTATCCAGCTGGATTCACATAGTTCAGTTCTGTTTTTAATATCCCCTTTTCGTAAACTCATGGGAATTACTTCCACCGCTCTGAATTTAAAGCGGTGGGTGGGATTGCCGGCAACATGTGCTGCAAGACCATTTGTGAGATCCAATTTCTTAATATCTCTAAGATGACGCAGGATCAGATTTTTAAAAATAAATGGATAATTTATGGCAATGGAATATAAGAGCTGCAATCTGTTTTATGCTTTGCCAAGTTGTTTTGCGAATATATTTACATCATTTGCAGTTTAATTATCTGAGGCAGAGACTGGTAAAAACAAGGAAAGCTGCAGCAGTGATTATCTACAGTACCCTTTGTGGTGCAAGTTACCTTATTATACCATGACCCCCCCATTTATATTCCAAAACGTGCACGCTGATTGGCCAGCGTGCACGTTGTAAATCGACTTAAACTAATGGAAAAAGGTCCAGTCGCTTGGACTTTTTCCATTAGTATAAGTCTCTTTTAAAACACTGTCTCGCTATGTTAAAACAGTTTAACATAGCGACACAGGTTTAAAAAAAGCAATGGAGATCTCCGTTGCTTTTTTTAAAGCTGTCTCGCTATGTTAAACTCCTTTAACATAGTGACACAGTGCGTAAAAAGCAACGGAGATCTTGCTTTCTCCATTGCTTTTTTTTAAAAACCTGTCTCGCTATGTTAAATGGGTTTAACATAGCGAGACAGCTTTAAAATAAGCAACTGTGATCTCTGTTGCTTATTTTAAAGATGTCTCGCCATGTTAAACCCATTTAACATAGCGAGGCAGGTTTAACGGAGAAAGCAAGATCTCCGCTTTTTATTGTTCTATGTTAAATGGGTTTAGCATAGCGAGACAGCTTTAAAAAAAAGCAACGGACCCGTTGCTTATTTTAAAGCTGTCTCACTATGTTAAACCCATTTAACATAGCGAAACAGTAAAAAGCAACGGAGATCTTGCTTTCTCCGTTGCTTTTGGCCATAGCTCTGATGTACTGCGTAGGCATGCGCAGTACATCAGAACTGCCGTGGATACCATTCAGCTGCGGAAGGGCAGCAGAGGCATTATACAATGCCCTCGAGACCAAACCATGCCAACCGTGGGTAAATCCCGCATTACCCACACCCAGGCATGGGTTATTGCTATATTATTATGGCAGTGGGATATAAGAACTACAAATTGTTTTTATGCTTCGTCAAGTTGTTCTGCGAATATATTTACATCATTTGCAGTTTAATTATTCAAGGCAGAGGCTGATAAAAACAAGAAATGCTGTAGCAGTGATAACACTCTTTGTGGTGCATTATTTTATGCTGAATCTGTGACCAGGCAGTATTTTCTATAGAACAAGGAGCAAATGGCTAAGAATACTTCAGGAGGCAGAGAGTATGTTACTCTGTAAACCACATGGATACATGTATTAATCTGCACATAATAGGAATTTATATGTAAGTGCACCAATGCTATTGTACTTATAAAATTGTATCATATGTGCCACTTGCTTCTGTGAAGTACTGCATATTGTTGAATGAACTGAATAACAATATGTTCTGGCAACCAAAGAAATTTAGCCCCTTTGATGCTATTGGATAGCTACAGGACAAGAAAATTGTAGATTGGATATTTGAAGGCATAAATATGATTAGCTGTAACAAGAAGCAGGGTTTATGCTGCTTGCAAATCATTAACTTTGTTGCTATTGGATAGTACTGCCACTAGGATATCGGACATTTGATACCGTGAGATACAATAATGATTGGCTGACAGCAAGACACAGGAGATGTGCTATATGCAAGCTAATGCGTTTTTCATTGGTTATGACTATGTGTCTGGAACATTGATTGGTTTATTCTGTCTTTAAATTCAGAGTGAGCACAGCTAAGACACATGATCTGATGAAGGCTAGTAAGCCAAAAGCGCTTATCAGGGAATTTTACTGTGCTCCTGTTTTTGTTGTTTTTACTGAAGATTAAAGTGTGTTTTTAACATTTTTACAGCTGTGGTGGAACCGAGGATTTTTTCCTACTACACTTATGCTCGGAGCCTTCAGCAATACAGCTATGTTTTCTTCATTTTTCTGAACACACACTTTTTATGAGCAACTTTTTCTTGATTATTGCATTTTGATTTTACATACTGTGGAGTGTGTCTGCATGATGATCTTGTTACTTCATCACTGATTGCTGATCTGAACATAACACTTTGTGATGCTGCTCTGTCCTGATGCCCACTGTCATTTTATAAGGAGATTTAGAATTTATGTGAGAGATATTTGTCTAATGCTACACCTTTCAGAGGTTGGCAGAGGTCTGCAAATGGACCTTTCAGAGGTTGGCAGAGGTCTGCAAATGGATCCGTAGCCTATCAGCATTGTGGATAATGAGTGGCCAAGGTAGCATTGAAAAGTTTGCTAGGTGCTGAATTGACTTAAATCGTGCTGTTCTTAGTCCAAGAGGTGACAGAAGTGAAATTAGCATCAGAGATCTATCATTATGGTAAGAATGCAGTCTCCTCCTTAAGTAGTAACGGTGGAATGGATGTGCATTATTTGTTTATAGTATCACTCCCTGGGTGGTTGTAGCTTGAAAGGAAGTTTGATTGCTTTAAAATTCTTGAAGTGTTTGTTAGTTCATAGTTGTGCACAGCCATAGTGTACCTGGTTGTTGTCATGCAGAGGCTCATTTCTTTTAGTAATATTTTTTCTATATTTGATCTAAACAAAGTAGTGTTATTTTACAAGTCATTACTACTTCTGGCTTATTAGTCGTACACATGTTGAATTTACTTAGTATTAAGAAAAAATACATGGCAGAGTGTGCTTTATTGTAGGATGACAGTCTTGCACCTGTGATAGATAAACACATACTGGAGTGTGGTATTTTTATTATAAACTAGACCACTAATGTACAACATAAATATAAATATTTTAATTCCATCCATTGTGACGTTGTAGAATAACATCACAAATCAGGACTGGTTAGCTTTTTATTATTCTTTGTGTGTAATTTATAATGTGTTGTATTCTTGTGAATGGAGTAGTGACATGCTGATATTATCTTTTTAGAAGGCTTTGCTAAAATACAAACATTATGAAAATTAGACAATTGGCTGCCTGTTTTTGATATTTTCTGAAATGTAAAAGTTTCCCATCACATAAGTTTATAATTGTACAGTTACCAAAATAACAGTTTACTTTAGCCATAGATCTTTAGGGAAATTGTCTTTATTATAGGTTCACATTATACCCCATTTTCTTATGCATGAATATGGTATTTAATGTCAGTACTGCATCTCATAATGGTTTTCTCTTGTAGTCACTATGCTTTATGTTCTTCCCTACACTGTCCTACCATTTAAGAAGTTTTATGGCTAGCTTGACCTTCATGCACCTACTTAACATCATTAAAATTACCTCTTCCTTGCTGCTTGTTCCATGAAGCTGTGCAGTTTGCATTACAGTAGAGAGATGTATTCTTGTGAAATATTGTATTACTGGCTGTATTTTAATGGTTAGATGTAATGGTACTCTGTGTGCACCATGTCCATGGTCCTAAGCTGATAGTTGGTCAGTATTTATCATTTTACACAGTCTCCAGTTTTTTTCCATTATTCATAAGATTCTGATATACAGTTATGCTCAGCATCACATAGCTATGTTTCTCTAACTCATGGCATTTCTGAGTTATTGGCATGTATTTGAGTCTGGATGCTTTGCTAGGCTTTCTTTTCCACTGGATAGGAGTACAGTGTAATAAGGACTTGCTTTTCTTCAACTAGCCCCAGTCCATTCACAAGCCTGAGTATTCCAGTGGTGCACTCACAACTATATCCACTTATTTGGCAGACTTGGCTTAAAGTTTTTTTTTGTTTTTTTTTAACTTTTGCAGCATGTCTTTTTTATAATTGTGGGTAACTGTTTATCTTTTGATTTCAGGTAAAACAACACTATGACTGCACCATTTGAGAGAAGAGATGCTCCACAGCTGCCTGATTTCAGCATTTTGAAACAGTTAGCAAGAGATCAATTGATTTATCTTCTGGAACAGGTCAGTTTTAGTAAATGTTGTTTTAGAGTCTTAAACTAAAGTAGTCATTACAAACTGTATTCTAAAAAATTACGAATCTTACAGCTATTTATTTATTATTTATTTTATTTTACATTTGTTTGCTGGGAAGGACCGACTGCACACAGGTCCTTTTTCAGTGGAGGCCCGGGGAGAAATGCTCCAATACACACAGTAAGTATAATATCAGTCAGGTATGTTAACATAATGCACTTTGGGATACATAGTAACATACATACATAGTTTTTTTAACGGTGAGAGATCTAGCTGCATGTACAAACAGTATTTATTTCATACGTTTTTGACTTTTAGCAGTTTGTAGAAATTTTAAAATCATGAATAATGACATATTTAATGTGCTATACAGATTACAGAAATTCAAGGATGAGGAGGATGTACAAAGAAGTATAATGTGAGAGTGAAGGTAGATGAAAGAAGAGTGGAGAAGGAAGAAGAATGTTAGTGGGGAACTGATAAGCTGAGAGAGAGGAAGTCAGTAGGGAGAAGTAGGTAGTATAATGATTAATCAGGGTTTTAAGAACAGCAGAGCCACATTGCTAAGGTGAGTTTTAGGCTGTGAATTTCGTAAGTGTTAGTGTAGGTAAGTGGGAAGCAGCGGGGAGTTAAAGTAGGATAGAGAGAGAAGAGGTACTTTAGAAGTAGGAGAAGAAGAGTACTGTGAGAGGGTGTAGTGTTAATAGAGCAGAAGTAGATAGAAGAGAGAGATTAATCAGGGTGATCACAGTTAGCGCCAGGATTGCCATAGGTGGAATTTTAAGGCTTTTTTGAAGGAGGCAGAGGAAGTTGTGGCTGTGATGTTGGGGGGAGGGTTGTTCCACTGCTTGGCAACAGTGTTGCCATAGAGGGAAATACCTGCAGAATTATTGGCTTTGGTCACATTCAGTAGGTGTTTTTGACTGGATTGCAGGACTCTCGCTTTGATGCATAGGTGAAGCACGTTTTGTAGAGCAGGGTTTTTCTCAGGATAGTGAATTAGTTTGTGGGTTAGCTGATTGTAAAGAATAAGGTTGGGAAGTCCTAGCCAGTCCAGTGTTTTAAGGGGAGTGCAGTGATGTGTTCATGAGGGGTATTGGTAGCAGATTTGGCAATTTTAATACAACATGTTTGGACTTTGGAAAGGTCAGAATTTCTGAGATTGGTGAATATTGGTGAGGCATGCAGAAGAGTAGAGATGAGATGGGTACATGCAATAGAGTTTCTGGTGGAGTCTGTTAGGAACTGTTTGTTCCTGTATAGCATGGCAAGTTTCTTGCGTACTTTCTTTATGGTATTGGATATATGCAAGTCAAATTTCATGTTGCTGTCAATAGTAACTCCTAGTAGTTTGCTGTTTGTGACAGGAGATATGATTGTGTTATTACTGTAGAAGATGTTGAATACAATGTTATGAGAAGTGTGTTAAGTGGGTGGAAAGATAATAAGCTGGGTCTTATTGGGATTTAATATTAATCGCGATTCAGAGAGCCAATTTTCTATAGAAAGAAAGGAGGATTGTGTTTGTTGTAGGAGAATCTGGGGGGAGGGGGAAGCACAGATTAGTGTAGAATCATCTGCATATTGGGATGATTGAGGCATGACGTGTAGCAGTATGTAGGTTGTTAGTGAAGATAAAAAACAGCATTGGTCCAAGAATGGAATCCTGTGAGACTCCTACTGAGACTGGCAGTAGCGGAGAGAGTTCTTGGTGCCATCTGACTGCCTGCTGTCTGCCTGTTAGGTAATATCTAAACCATTGTGATGCATTAACTTGAAACTTCAGCTTGATGTATATGTCACCACAGTGGCGGCTGGTGACTTCAGATTAAAGGGGGGCTGCAGGATACAGCTGAATGGCTGGGGTCAAGGGGAATGGGTGTGGTCAACTAGAAAGGGGTGGAGCTATGCTCAAAACCACAACAACTGGAACTTTAATTAAATACGCTGCCCTGGGTGCCAAACCATCATTATGAAAGTCCAATCAAGACAAAATGAAGTGTAGAAGAAAAAAATAGTTCACTGCATTGGCTACATGACAACTTACTTAATATCTAGATGGAAACACAAAGGTTGTGATGAATGAAAAAATAAATTACTTTTTAAATACATTACTGGAATGCTAGTCAGAAAAAAAAACAAGCAGCACTCAACTCAAACCACTTCTCCTTGCACTGCAGTTCTAATTTTAATTTATAATCAGCTTTATAAAATTACCAAGTAACATGCAGAAAGTAGCAATCTCTGTGTGATACCCCCACTTGTAAAAATGTTTCTTATCCAAAAAAGACCTGCTGCCTGACAACAACTATCTACTTATTTCATGGGGAAGACATGATCAATGTAAAAAATGAACAGCAAACAAGAAACAAGCTCAAGATAAACTGCTTAAAGGATTACTGCACAAGTTATGGACCACACATGATAGCTTGGCATTTTGTTTAGTTTATGGGTAAAGCCTGCAAAGATGACTGCAAGTCTCTAACAAATGTAATGAGCTTCCGAAAATACTGTAATCCTGTCCTTTATTACAAATACTGTCATATGCATTTTAATGCCTAAGGCTTATACGTTATCTAGTTATGTAAATATTTTCTGTATGGCAACAACAAAAAGGCTTTCAATGTTGGCAATTCTTTAACTGTATGCTTATTAAAGCTTACTTGCATCTTACAATCTCTGACAAGCTTACCTGATGGTCATTAGAGCATTGCTAATTAAACACAGAGCAACAGGGCACTGCAACAGCATGCATTTTCTGAATAATAAGCATAAATCAACAGTATAAAAATATGACAAAACCAGAACATTCTGCAAAATCAAGGACAGATGAAAAGCCACAGTCATACTTGTGGCCTACCTTGGATGGGGGGATACTCTGCACACTTACACTGCATAACTGCTCCTTGCCTTGGTTGGACACATCCAGAGCCACTACAATGGGGAGTGGGGTGCAACACGTATGTCACAATTTGAAAGGTCTCTGGCTGACAGTGATGGCTCTGACACTCCTACCTCACAGCGAGAAATCTGGACAAAGCCATACATAGAAGTGGGACACGGGCCCAAAGATAAGGGCAATTTTTAAATATTGCTCTTATAAACGTAGAAAGTAGTAAGTGTTGCATTAGTATGAATTTTCTGAAGGGTATGAAATCTGAAACTCATATGTCTGTCATTATTTTCTAATTTCATTCTTTAATGATTTGCCACTAATTTGCCAGAAAACTGCAATTTTATGCAAAACAGACCAAAAATGTGATGCAAAAATATAAAGTTGCCACACAATACAGCTGGGAACCTGTCAAAGAAGGGACACCTTTTTAATATTAGTACTGTTAACTTGAGCAGCTGACAAAATAAGAGCATCTACATGCATTTCTGAAATAAAAGTAATCTATAACTCTGATCATTACAGCTATTTATAATTGATGCATATAATAAAACGTAGGACTCACCACGGACAAAACGGCTAGTCAAGCCCAAAATTCCAAGAAAACTTTTATTACAAAAACGGTAAGCGCTTTCGCGTATATAAAATACGCTTCCTCAGACCATGACATAAAATGATGTTATCCAAGTTTATATAGTTGTAATCATGTCATTAAACAATTAAATGAGCAATTAGCAGATCAATTAAATAGTTATGAAAGCTTCTTCAAGCAACAGTAAAATACAAAATTTACTTCAGACGCATACAAATACTAAGCAAGTAAATTGAACTATAAATGCCATCATCCATCAAACAGAAAAAGAAATAAAAATGAAACGCATAAAAATGAAACGTATGATTGTAAGCCATCCACGTTTTCTTCCAAAACTGCCATTTTGCAGAGGGATTATTAGGGGGAGAGCAACATTTTGAGCCAAAATTGGGAGCAGTTGAGAGGTTTGGATATTCCTAATTCTATAAAGCGGTTTATTTGCATGTACCTCTTAACCTCTTAATGCAGGAAATCTGCACAAGGCCAAATATATTGGGGGAACATACAAACCGTACTAAAAATTGCTCTTGCTTTGAGGTATGAGTGTCAGAGCCATCACTGTCAGCCAGAGACCTTTCAAATTGTGATATACATGTTGCACCCCACTCCCCATTGTAGTGACTCTGGATGTGTCCAAGCAAGGCAAGGAGCAGTTATGCAGTGTAAGTGTGCAGAGTATTCCCCCCATCCAAGGTAGACCATAAGTATGGCTGGGGCTTATCATCTGTCCTTGATAAACTTAAGACAGTTAATAGAATAACATGTCTTGCTTTAGCATGCATTTTTCTGAAGGTTATGATGTCTGAAACTCAATGTCTGTCATTATTTAGTGACTTTATTCCTAAATGATTTGCCAGAAAACCACACATTTTATGAGGAACAAACCGAAATATGAAACAAAAATCTAATCATTCTGCAATAATCTGGACAGTTGAGAGGTATAGTTCAGCTGGGGCCATCTTTGAGTTTGCTGCCGTTCCTCCCCTCACAAAATCATGATTGAATGGAGCCTCCCCCCCTGCAGCCATTCCAATGTCCCATTCCTTTGTTATTTCATCCCATTTACCATAAACACTGTAATGTGCATATTGCTTTACTGCTGCGATGATTTGGATATCATTTGAAAGTTTTATTTTGCATTTTACAGAACAGACGTTAATAAATATCTGCTAAACAAAGCAATGCATTCTCACAATGAAAGTCGGCTTAGCATTAAAACTTCTCTGCCCTTGAAACTCACATTCATTGAAACAGCATTGAAACCCACATTCAGAGAAAATACATTTTGCCAGTGGCAGATAAAGATTAACTTTGGGCTGTTTTCAAAATTATAGGCCCCTTGAACATGAAGCATACACATGCTCTTTGATATACCTTCCTGATTGTATTAAATGATATTCCTTGTACAATACAATACAGTTGTTAGAGGGCATTTTAAATGTATTGTTTTGAACATTTTTCCAGTAAACAATGAAACAAAATGCATGCACCATTAATGACAAAACTGCCCAATTCAGAACAACTCCATCATAAAAAAGTCTATTCAACCTTTTACAGTCCACCGGTATCAGTAAATATGCACACTCTGAAGAAGTAAAAGTCATCTAAATAATTCCAAATTAAAGAAATCTAACTAATGAAGAGGTTGCTGATAGCAAACAACTTTATATGTCATTATTTCATCTACAAATAAAGTACCTGTTGTCCTTGATGAATAAATTGCCTATGTTGCATTAAAAAAATGATAAGCTAGTAATATCGCAATAGAGAATGGATGGCAAACTGGTAACAGGTTCATAATTACTAGGTATCTTCGCCAGAAAGGGCTGCAGAATCCACCCCCTTTACAGCACAGCACAGTACAGTATCAGCAATGTATCTACCTACTGTGGGAATAGAACCCACAGCCTTCTGCATCAAAAGCAAGTACATTACCTGTTGTGCTATTAACAATGCAAGTCGACTCAGTATAAGAAGCACTAAATTTTGTTCCCCTACAGCTCTCAGCTCCTTGTAAAATTTACTCGACACTCAGCTGTATCTCAACTTTGCAGCACAAGAAATCTGGAAGAAACCAGCATTTATGGGGGGGGGGACAAAATCCTAAAAACCAGGGACACATTTTAAACATTGCTTGTATAATGTTTGAAAGTTGCTAGAATAAAATGCTGTATTACCACCATACATTTTACTGCCAAGTCTTGAACCCAGGAGACCCTGTGCAAAACAGTCAAAACAAAATATCACTATGCCAAATCATGTGTTTTGTGAAAGAGAGGAAGACTGAAACATAAATGGCTACCATTTAGTGAATTCAGTTCTCACCATAGCTGTCAACCTCTTAGCACAAAACACCTGAACAAAGCCAATAATGGGGGAATACAGCTCCCAAACATATTCACTGAATTCAGTTCTCACGATAGCTCTCAACTGTAGCACAAAAAAAACTGGATGAAGCCAATAATGGTGGAATACAGTCCCAAAAATAGGGACAAATTTCAAATATCCATGTTATAAACTTAGAAATTTGCTAGAATAAAAAGTTTTGTGTTACCATGTACTTTCTGAAGAATGTGAAGTCTGAAATTCAAATGTCTGTTATTTTTATTTAACATTTGTTAACCAGGAAAGTCTGACTCGGAACAAAAGCCAATTTTTAGCAGAGCAGGGAGAAACACTCCAGACGCATGTTGTTTGCAAGATGGGAGGACATGCAGATTCCACACCAAAGGCACCCTAGCCAAGATTCAAACCAGAGAACCTGTAGCTGTCAGGAAACAATACTACCAGTGCACCATAGGACTACTGACTTTGCAAGGCAAAACACACAGAAACCACAGATTTTATGAGGAACAGAACAAATATGAGGCAAGCATCTGCAAATGTTTTACAAATGGTGGTGGGTAGGGAATTCAGTCTCTTGCCACCTGCACCCAAGGTATAGGGTTCAAGCCTGAGTATTCTCTACCCACCACCATGTGTTCTCCCTAGCCATCAGTATATAGCAACTGGGGCATTTCACACACATACCCACACACCGGCACACTGCAGCAGTTGTTCCCCCTGAGTCCTCTGTTCCAAAGCTCCTTTGTAGTCCTGACTGCAATTAATCCAAGTGCAAGCTAACAGCTGATTTCCAATGCTCCCTTGTAGTCTTCTCATCAGCCTGTGCATGCTAATGGCTGATTTCTGCTTGGTTCTGTGTGAGAATAGGATACAGTCTGGTTTCCTTCTTGTCTGAGCAGTCATCACCGCACAGACTTTTGGGCTGGCAGGGCAGAGATGCCTTTCTCCTTTATCTGGACTGCCTAACTCATCAGTCTGGAGTTCTGTGAGTACCAGGAACTCCAAGCCAGCATGCGTGGAGTTCTGGGACTTGTGTTTTTTTTTTTAATTTTTTGTACAGGTGGGGGATTTTCTTCTTGTACAGGTGGGGGGGATGCAGTCCTGCAGTCCTATAGCACGAGCCGCCCCTGTGTCACTATCTACATTACTGTTATTTGAGAAACATTCTTATGAATCTGTTATTTAATTCAGAATGGCATGAAGCCCCTTGTGTGCAGTGTTTTGGTGCTGTGGGCACAATACTGAAATGCTGTTTTGTAGCTTGCTGAGGTATATGGGCAAAGCTGCTTACAGTTGTATAGTTCTAATAACTGTGATAGTTCTACCCTGCCCCTCCAACAAAGATAGATGCACATACAAGCTCTCACTGTCTCTCACACACTCACGCACTCACGCACTCACGCACTCACGCACTCACGCACTCACGCACTCACGCACTCACACACTCACACACTCACACACTCACACACTCACACACTCACACACTCACACACTCACACACTCACACACTCACACACTCACACACTCACACACGGAGCACGTTAAACTAATGTTTTTCTCTTCACTTGAGTCAGAGTACAGTAGATTGTTCACTTCAAAATGGATTTGCTCACAAGCTGATAGTGGGTCAGTATTTATCATTTTACACATACAGAGTCTCCAGGTTTTTCCTTTATTCATAATGAAGAGTCTGATGTACAGTTATGTTCAGCATCACAGAGCTATGTTTATCTAACTCATTGTATTTCTGAGGTGTTGGCATTTATTTGAGTCTGGATGCTTTGCTAGGCTTTATTTTCCCCTGGATAGGAGGGACAGCCTAATAAGTACATGCTTTCCTTCAACTAGCCTCAGTTCATTCACAAACCTGAGTATTCCAGTGGTGCACTCGCAACTGTATCCACGTATTTGGCAGACTTGACTTAAAGTTTTTTATTATATAAGAGGCAGACAGCCTCTGAAGAAAGTTCTATTTGTGGCAGTTTAATTCTTTATATACATACATAAGTACACACACACACACACGTGTGTGCATGCGTGTGTGTTTGTGTCATATTGCTGTTTAATGTGCCAAGTGGGATCACCAATACTTTTTATAAATGTAAATTGTCTTACACTCTTACATTTCATGTGACTAAGCTGGTTCTTTTCAATATGTTATCACAGAATCTTGAACAATTCCTTTCAATGCTTTACTTTAATGTAAGACTTGATATTTTTTTTTTATTGGCATTATTAAAAATTCAGCAACTTTCTCATCTGATGAATAGGACATGCTGGAGGGACAGATTCATAACTCAGAGGCTTCCCATACTCTGGAACAGAATCCCAGTTTATGTTAGGCAGAGCCCCTCACTGACTCCGTTCAAGAGAAATCTTGACGAGTGGATGGGAGATCGTAGGTTTACCCCAGGGGTCATCTCTGTGTCACTACTAGACAGAGGCACAGTAAACTAATTCTATTATGTAAGGGGGTCTTCACTGTGTCACTACTAGACAGAGGCACAGTATTCTAACTCTATTCTGTACACTTTTGTACCATTACATGGGGTGGCGAAAGCCACATCACTATGGCTAGGCTTATAAATGCCCCAGGGCAGATAGCCTAGTACCAAACTATGAAACTATGTCTTATCCTTTTACTGTTTTATTTCTGCCATATCTGCATTTTGTTTTATTATATACAATCTAAAGTCTGCAGGAATGGGAGCCACATAACAGAAAGAGTGTTCCTTCTTTTGATCTGAAGATGGAGCATTTTAAATATTTTGATATTCTAACACAACTGATCTAAAAGCACTTTATCAAGCACATAACTGAAAAGCATTAAAAAAACATATTTTTTTTGTTGGGAGGCAAACCCCCTGCTCCTCCACACCCCTGTAACTTTATATATAAAAACTCCACAGTCACACTACAGTGGAAGAAGGACAAAACACTGCAAGTACACCACCAACTTGCACAGTCCCAACACACTGTGATCAGTCAAACCACAATATAAGGAAACTAATGCCAGTGATCAAAAAGTTATAAACTTTCCTTATCAGAGTTATAGTTTGTAAAATGCATTGGAGTCTATCATTTGAACAGTTGTGATTACATCACTTTTTTAGACCACTTGTGATGTGATTATATAAATTGATAGTTAGACCACATGAATGGAACCCAATAGAAAGCAGTGTACCAACATTTATTTTATATTCTCGATTCTAAAGAGGAACATTTCACTTTATGTCTGCAAACTGGTTTTGTTTTAAATAAAGAAAAGACAATTCTAATACATAGTTCTCCTCCCCGCTGTGCAGTTTTTATGTATATAAATATTTCTCCTCGTTTAATGGTTGTGTCTGAAGTGGTAAAACAGATCATGTGGTATAAAGACATTTTCATCAAGGCTCTTTTAACCAACAGGTATTTGTAACGTTAGTTAGGGATAGTTAAGTGAAACATGTAGTATATTTTTACCAAACGCAGGATGTAGAAATTTGACTGGTTATGCAATTTCTGAAGACAAGGTGGGGGGAATTCCAGGAATGACTGAACCATGGCTATGTAATGTAATAATCAGTTAAGTAATTTTGAGTGATGATAATAACTTGGTATGGTCAGCTAGGCATTAGGGTAGCATGTCTACTGAACCAGGCTTCATTAATCATTTTCTAAACTAAACTACCTGTTCCCATATAAAACTACTAGATGTGATATCAAAATATCAAAGAGGTGTGTCTGTCTGCAGAATACTGATAGGACTGCTCTGTGTATTAAACTTTTCCCAGACTGCCAACTTCTCTTTCATTCCACAGTCCACTGGTGTCTCCTGACTGTTGATCTGATAACAAGGTGGTCTATGCTGTTTAACTAGTAGGATTGATGCTGCCGACATTGACTGCTCTGCAGATAAAACTTTAAAGATTGCTGGCAGCCCTCCCCTTCCCGTTTTGAATCACATAGGTGTGTCTTCAGATCTTCTTTGCTATGGTTTCAGAATGATGGAGGAAAATGGTTCCAGACTTCTATTTTTGAATACGTGAGTAAAATTATTTTTGTTTATCCTCCCTTATTTTTTTTTATCCTAAAACTCCTCATAAAGGATTAACCCTTTATGACATTTTTTGTCAAAAGATGTATTTGTTTCCAAGGCTTTGATTTTAGGCTCTTCCCTTTAGTACCTGTGGCTTCACAGAAGTCTTTCCACAAGCATACTTACAATAGGGCATTTCCACCTACTGACAGGAGTACAGACTGTTTATACAGTTTAAGAGAGTAATTCATTTTAGTGTGACTTATACAGGGACTTCAAAAGACTGCAGTTAGATACCACAGGGATTTGTAGTGTATTCATTTGCTTGAACAGCCTCTGTAAGATCAAACCTCCGAGTCTAGTGAATCCTACAGGTCATCAACCCATTTTTTCTCTCCAAAACAGGTATATAAAGTAGTTTAAATGTCATTCAGGAAGGTGAGAGTCTTCCTTTATGAAGATCATGAGGAATCTTATTAGGACAGTGTGCGTCTCTTGTCAGGCTTCTCCTTCTTTAGCATCTGTTACCATGACTAAATGAGTGAGTAAACTGGAAAGAAAACTACTTAAAATTTGCTAAAACTGTTAAACTTCCACGAGTTGTTGCTGGAAGAGCCTCATCCAAGGGAGTCCATCCATATCCAGTTTGCAAAGGTCTTCCTCTTTCCTGATTTACCTGTCATTAACTTTTGCAAGCCTACCATAGTCCTCCTCAACTCAGTCTGGTATCCTATTTGCCACTCCTTTCCCAAGGTGTTGAAAGTCTTCATCTTGTCTTCTCTTCTCAACCAGCTTTGCCAGTTCTAGTTCCAGTTGTGGCCTGGATTCTGCTGCAAATTTTCTGACCTATGTTAGCTGCCAGAATGCCAGCATTAGTGCCATTGGCATCAGTCCCAGCACTGGTATCTACCATGGTATCCATTTTTCTGGCAACAGTCCTATCTACACCTGCAGAGTTACATGATCCTATGTTCTTCATATCAACCTTTTCAACACAAATGTCTTTGCATTTGGGTTTCTGCTATTATTGTGGCATCTGAGTTTCCCCTGTTGGTTCCTTTGCCAGGTTATCTGGTGCCAATACCAGTATCTATGCTGCATTTGTCTGCTTCCCGCAATTGGTATTTGTGTTACCATCATTGTCTCCCAACACAGTATTATGGCATTGCTTAACCACTTGCTTTGTATATAAATATGCCAGTGCAACATCTAAACCTGAACTATGTGCCACTGAGGAGGGAAACTTTAGGCCTGTTGGATCAGATCCCCCACAACAAGAGAGAGGATCCTCAGGCCTTCTGAGATGTACCCATCCCAAGTCCTCCTCTGAGCAAATTTATTCTTTCTCAGAGTCCTCTCCTCATAAGAGGCCCTGCAAACTCCTGTCCAGAAGTGAACAATTTTACTTTGCAGAAGATATCCAAATAGAGGACTTGGATGAGGAGGAGGGGAGAAATACCCTGGCCCTCATAGTTTATATATAAGCATATATGGGTCTACTTCTTCAAACGCTTGAAGTTTCAGAACATTGAACCACACATCATCGAGGACAAGATGATCAGTGCTCTACTACATTGAACCACTAAATTAAAAAAGCTAAAAACTCTGCTTGTAAGTTTTTGCAGGGGGGCATGCCCCCTGCACCCCATCCCCTGTTACTTAAATATGCCAACTCCAAGATTGCACTACAGTGAAGAGAATGGTAAATTTCCCGTTTCTTGTCATTCTCTTCTCTGTAGTACGATCTCGGTGTTGGTATATTTTAGTAGCAGGAGGTGTGAGGGACGCAGCCTTCCATGTGTGTGTGTGGGGGGGGTGCTGAGGGACTTACCCCCTGCAAAAATGTGAAATAAGTTTTTCACATTTTAGTTTTCTTTTTTTGAGTTCGATATTGCAGAGGTTCGATGTTCTACAATTTCAATACTCTGAAGGGGACCCATATATGTATGTATATACGTCCACAAGGCCAACGACCACCAGGGCTTTTGTAAGCCTAGCCGTGCAATCCAACCCAATTGTGTCCCTATGTTTTATGGGTGCTTATTAGAAGGAAGTATGTTAGGAAGTTTGTAGAGGTTATGTGGGGCATGTTGGTTTGGCATTACTGGCTACCTCAGTATTTCAGAGATATGGGGGCCAGACCTGGGGTGAATTTCCAATTTCTCTGGTCAAGGTTATGATTAAACAGGATTAGAGATGCAGTGTGCTTCACATGGATGGGGAGCCTGTTCCAGAGCATGGAGATCCTCTGAGTCACATCTGTCTCACAAACATGTCTTATGTCACAAACAAAATTTAAATATTAGTGGTTTTGATGCTGTTCATTTTGCAGATGTGCAAAAGGTCCATCAGAGCTGGATCTGCGGATTCCTTCTATGCCAGGCATAGATTGCCTGTCAGTAACCTGCAGGTGACAAGAGTATAGAGAGAGGGCTTTAAGGCGATCTGTATAGGACAGTTTGTTTATACCCTTGATTCTCCTGGTAAGGAACTTTTGTGGACATTCCAACTGTTGCATATGTTTGGTCAGGTATATGCCGAAGAGGACATTTATTCTCAATGATGGATCTGATAAGGCGCAAAATAAAGTGGCACTATAACTTCCTTGGACCTTGATGCCTTGCGGTTGTGTGTAAGTTGGACAGCATAGAATGATTGTCTTACTGACTTGGCCACATGTTGGTTTAAGGCCAGATTACTGTCTATATATGTTCCCAGATCCCTGACTACTGGGTCAACTCTTAGGGTTGTACTATCGATGCAGCAGTTAGTCTGTGTGGCAGTTTCCCAAAAGGAACTATAATGCATTTCTTGACATTGAGTTTTAATCTGTGACTTCACACCAGTCATTTTGTCTGTGTCGGACCTCTTGTAAGATGTTTGTATTATGGGGAGGAATCTATGATGACTCACAGTTTGCAGTCATCTGTGAAATGGGTCAACAAAAGACCCTTGACATTAACCTTTACCTCTGAGAAGTAGATGCCAAATGGGTGTGGTCTCAGTACAGAACCCTGAGGTACCCTGCTGATGGACAGACTCATAGTGGAGGCAGCATCACCAGTCCTGACTTCCTGGGTCCTGACTATGAGCCATTTGGCAGTCCATTGACTTATGTAGGGGGTTTATACCCAATTTGGTGAGTTTGTCAACTATACCCAAGTGGAATATTGTATCGAATGCCTTAGTCAGGCGATATGCACTGTTTCCCATCATCCATTGTCTAGATGACCTTTTCAAATATGTCTGCCAGGTGTAGTAGGCATTGTGTGTAAACTCATTAAAATTGCTGAATCCCAAACTTTTGGCTTTGTGTATGAGGTGTAAACTCATTAAAATTGCTGAATCCCAAACTTTTGGCTTTGTGTATGAGGTGTAAACTCATTAAAATTGCTGAATCCCAAACTTTTGGCTTTGTGTATGAGGTGTAAACTCATTAAAATTGCTGAATCCCAAACTTTTGGCTTTGAGTATGAAGTGTAAACTCATTAAAATTGCTAAATCCCAAACTTTTGGCTTTGTGTATGAAGTGTAAACTCATTAAAATTGCTGAATCCCAAACTTTTGGCTTTGTGTATGAAGTGTAAACTCATTAAAATTGCTGAATCCCAAACTTTTGGCTTTGTGTATGAGGTGTAAACTCCTTAAAATTGCTGAATCCCAAACTTTTGGCTTTGTGTATGAGATGTAAACATAGTGTAGGCACTATCTCTGAGTTTGTTGCTAATGACTGCAATTGTGAATGATTAGTGGGAGGGAGAAGGAATACATAACAATTCATACTCCTTACCTGCAGTTTGTGTGTTGACCAGGATTCACTTACAAAGTGTTTGAAGTAATCATAGCAAGATTTGAAATGGAAGAGAACAGCACACATTTTTCATTTTATTGCACTAATAGCCAAACTCTCCTTCCTTTAATGAAAACTTTATTTTACTGTCATGTAATATTGTCATACATTTTAAGGACAATGATACAAAATGCTGTATAGACTGTATATCTGAGAGTACAGCACACATAAGAGAAGAATGAACACAATATAAAGAGAAGACAAAGCTGCACTGGTGCAAAAATACTTCTAAATGGTTGTGTGATAATTGCATTAAAATGTAAGTAACGTGTACAAACAACTGAGAGTGTACAAGTGTTTTATGTCTTTATAATT